>NC_054505.1:270000-312026 GCF_017639515.1 Carcharodon carcharias | reverse complement strand
GGATCACTCACTGTGTAACTGTACAGAGTCACTGTTTATTCAGCAGGGTAAGGATCACTCACTGTGTAACTGTACAGAGTCACTGTTTATTCAGCAGGGCAAGGATCACTCAATGTTTTACTGTACAGAGTCACTCTTTATTCAGCAGGGTAAGGATCACTCACTGTGTAACTGTACATAGTCACTGTTTATTCAGCAGGGTAAGGATCACTCACTGTGTAACTGTACAGAGTCACTGTTTATTCAGCAGGGTAAGGATCACTCACTGTGTAACTGTACAGAGTCACTATTTATTCAGCAGGGTAAGGTTCACTCACTGTTTAACTGTACAGAGTCACTGTTTATTCTGGGTAAGGATCACTCACTGTGTAACTGTACAGAGTCACTATTTATTCAGCAGGGTAAGGTTCACTCACTGTGTAACTGTACAGAGTCACTGTTTATTCAGCAGGGCAAGGATCACTCACTGTGTAACTGTACAGATTCACTGTTTATTCAGCACGGTAAGAATCACTCACTGTGTAACTGTACAGAGTCACTGTTTATTCAGCAGGGTAAGGTTCACTCATTGTGTAACTGTACAGAGTCACTGTTTATTCAGCAGGGTAAGGATCACTCACTGTGTAACTGTACAGAGTCACTGTTTATTAAGCAGGGTAAGGATCACTCACTGTGTAACTGTACAGAGTCACTGTTTATTCAGGGTAAGGATCACTCACTGTGTAACTGTACAGAGTCACTGTTTATTCAGCAGGGTAAGGATCACTCACTGTGTAACTGTACAGAGTCACTGTTTATTCAGCAGGGTAAGGATCACTCACTGTGTAACTGTACAGAGTCACTATTTATTCAGCAGGGTAAGGTTCACTCACTGTTTAACTGTACAGATTCACTGTTTATTCAGCAGGGTAAGGATCACTCACTGTTTAACTGTACAGAGTCACTGTTATTCAGGGTAAGGATCACTCACTGTGTAACTGTACAGAGTCACTGTTTATTCAGTAGGGTAAGGATCACTCACTGTGTAACTGTACAGAGTCACTGTTTATTCAGGGTAAGGATCACTCACTGTGTAACTGTACAGAGTCACTGTTTATTCAGGGTAAGGATCACTCACTGTGTAACTGTACAGAGTCACTGTTTATTCAGCAGGGTAAGGATCACTCACTGTGTAACTGTACAGAGTCACTGTTTATTCAGCAGGGTAAGGATCACTCACTGTGTAACTGTACAGAGTCACTGTTTATTCAGCAGGGTAAGGATCACTCACTGTGTAACTGTACAGAGTCACTGTTTATTCAGCAGGATAAGGATCACTCACTGTGTAACTGTACAGAGTCACTGTTTATTCAGTAGGGTAAGGATCACTCAATGTGTAACTGTACAGAGTCACTGTTTATTCAGCAGGGTAAGGATCACTCACTGTGTAACTGTACAGAGTCACTGTTTATTCAGGGTAAGGATCACTCACTGTGTAACTGTACAGAGTCACTGTTTATTCAGGGTAAGGATCACTCACTGTGTAACTGTACAGAGTCACTGTTTATTCAGGGTAAGGATCACTCACTGTGTAACTGTACAGAGTCACTGTTTATTCAGGGTAAGGATCACTCACTGTGTAACTGTACAGAGTCACTGTTTATTCAGCAGGGTAAGGATCACTCACTGTGTAACTGTACAGAGTCACTGTTTATTCAGCAGGGTAAGGATCACTCACTGTGTAACTGTACAGAGTCACTGTTTATTCAGCAGGGTAAGGATCACTCACTGTGTAACTGTACAGAGTCACTGTTTATTCAGCAGGGTAAGGATCACTCACTGTGTAACTGTACAGAGTCACTGTTTATTCAGCAGGTAAGGATCACTCACTGTGTAACTGTACAGAGTCACTGTTTATTCAGCAGTGTAAGGATCACTCACTGTGTAACTGTACAGAGTCACTGTTTATTCAGCAGGGTAAGGATCACTCACTGTGTAACTGTACAGAGTCACTGTTTATTCAGGGTAAGGATCACTCACTGTGTAACTGTACAGAGTCACTGTTTATTCAGCAGGGTAAGGATCACTCACTGTGTAACTGTACAGAGTCACTGTTTATTCAGTAGGGTAAGGATCACTCACTGTGTAACTGTACAGAGTCACTGTTTATTCAGCAGGGTAAGGATCACTCACTGTGTAACTGTACAGAGTCACTGTTTATTCAGGGTAAGGATCACTCACTGTGTAACTGTACAGAGTCACTGTTTATTCAGCTGGGTAAGGATCACTCACTGTGTAACTGTACAGAGTCACTGTTTATTCAGTAGGGTAAGGATCACTCACTGTGTAACTGTACAGAGTCACTGTTTATTCAGTAGGGTAAGGATCACTCACTGTGTAACTGTACAGAGTCACTGTTTATTCAGCAGGGTAAGGATCACTCACTGTGTAACTGTACAGAGTCACTGTTTATTCAGGGTAAGGATCACTCACTGTGTAACTGTACAGAGTCACTGTTTATTCAGTAGGGTAAGGATCACTCACTGTGTAACTGTACAGAGTCACTGTTTATTCAGGGTAAGGATCACTCACTGTGTAACTGTACAGAGTCACTGTTTATTCAGCAGCATAAGGATCACTCATTGTGTAACTGTACAGAGTCACTGTTTATTCAGCAGGGTAAGGTTCACTCATTGTGTAACTGTACAGAGTCACTGTTTATTCAGCAGGGTAAGGATCACTCACTGTGTAACTGTACAGAGTCACTGTTTATTCAGCAGGGTAAGGATCACTCACTGTGTAACTGTACAGAGTCACTGTTTATTCAGGGTAAGGATCACTCACTGTGTAACTGTACAGAGTCACTGTTTATTCAGCAGGGTAAGGATCACTCACTGTGTAACTGTACAGAGTCACTGTTTATTCAGCAGGGTAAGGGTCACTCACTGTGTAACTGTACAGAGTCACTGTTTATTCAGCAGGGTAAGGATCACTCACTGTGTAACTGTACAGAGTCAGTGTTTATTCAGCAGGGTAAGGATCACTCACTGTGTAACTGTACAGAGTCACTGTTTATTCACAGGGTAAGGATCACTCACTGTGTAACTGTACAGAGTCACTGTTTATTCAGCAGGGTAAGGATCACTCACTGTGTAACTGTACAGAGTCACTGTTTATTCAGGGTAAGGATCACTCACTGTGTAACTGTACAGAGTCACTGTTTATTCAGCAGGGTAAGGATCACTAACTGTGTAACTGTACAGAGTCACTGTTTATTCAGCAGGGTAAGGATCACTCACTGTGTAACTGTACAGAGTCACTGTTTATTCAGCAGGGTAAGGATCACTCACTGTGTAACTGTACAGAGTCACTGTTTATTCAGCAGGGTAAGGATCACTCACTGTGTAACTGTACAGAGTCACTGTTTATTCAGCAGGTAAGGATCACTCACTGTGTAACTGTACAGAGTCACTTTTTATTCAGCAGGATAAGGATCACTCACTGTGTAACTCTACAGAGTCCCTTTTTATTCAGCAGGGTAAGGATCACTCAATGAGTTACTGTAAAGTGTCACTGTTTATTCAGCAGGGTAAGGATCACTCACTGTGTTACTGTACAGAGTCACTGTTTATTCAGCAGGGTAAGGATCACTCACTGTGTAACTGTACAGAGTCAATGTTTATTCAGCAGGGTAAGGATCACTCACTGTGTAACTGTACAGAGTCAGTGTTTATACAGGGTAAGGATCACTCACTGTGTAACTGTACAGGGTCACTGTTTATTCAGCAGGGTAAGGATCACTCACTGTGTAACTGTACAGAGTCACTGTTTATTCAGGGTAAGGATCACTCACTGTGTAACTGTACAGAGTCACTGTTTATTCAGCAGGGTAAGGATCACTCACTGTGTAACTGTACAGAGTCACTGTTTATTCAGCAGGGTAAGGATCACTCACTGTGTAACTGTACAGAGTCACTGTTTATTCAGCAGGGTAAGGATCACTCACTGTGTAACTGTACAGAGTCACTGTTTATTCAGCAGGGTAAGGATCACTCACTGTGTAACTGTACAGTTTCACTGTTTATTCAGCAGGGTAAGGATCACTCACTGTTTAACTGTACAGAGTCACTGTTTATTCAGCAGGGTAAGGTTCACTCACTGTTTAACTGTACAGAGTCACTGTTTATTCAATAGGATAAGGAACACTCACTGTGTAACTGTACAGAGTCACTGTCTATTCAATAGGGTCAGGAACACTCACTGTGTAACTGTACAGAGTCACTGTCTATTCGGTAGGTGAAGGATCACTCACTGTGTAACTGTACAGAGTCACTGTTTATTCAGGGTAAGGATCACTCACTGTGTAACTGTACAGAGTCACTGTTTATTCATTAGGGTAAGGATCACTCACTGTGTAACTGTACAGAGTCACTGTTTATTCAGCAGGGTAAGGATCACTCACTGTGTAACTGTACAGAGTCACTGTTTATTCAGCAGGGTAAGGATCACTCACTGTGTAACTGTACAGAGTCACTGTTTATTCAGCAGGGTAAGGATCACTCACTGTGTAACTGTACAGAGTCACTGTTTATTCAGGGTAACGATCACTCACTGTGTAACTGTACAGAGTCACTGTTTATTCAGTAGGGTAAGGATCACTCACTGTGTAACTGTACAGAGTCACTGTTTATTCAGGGTAAGGATCACTCACTGTGTAACTGTACAGAGTCACTGTTTATTCAGCAGGATAAGGATCACTCACTGTGTAACTGTACAGAGTCACTGTTTATTCAGCAGGGTAAGGATCACTCACTGTGTAACTGTACAGAGTCACTGTTTATTCAGCAGGGTAAGGTTCACTCACTGTGTAACTGTACAGAGTCACTGTTTATTCAGCAGGGTAAGGATCACTCATTGTGTAACTGTACAGAGTCACTGTTTATTCAGCAGGGTAAGGATCACTCACTGTGTAACTGTACAGAGTCACTGTTTATTCAGTAGGGTAAGGATCACTCACTGTGTAACTGTACAGAGTCACTGTTTATTCAGCAGGGTAAGGATCACTCACTGTGTAACTGTACAGAGTCACTGTTTATTCAGGGTAAGGATCACTCACTGTGTAACTGTACAGAGTCACTGTTTATTCAGGGTAACGTTTACTCACTGTGTAACTGTACAGAGTCACTGTTTATTCAGTAGGGTAAGGATCACTCACTGTGTAACTGTACAGAGTCACTGTTTATTCAGGGTAAGGATCACTCACTGTGTAACTGTACAGAGTCACTGTTTATTCAGCAGGGTAAGGATCACTCACTGTGTAACTGTACAGAGTCACTGTTTATTCAGCAGGGTAAGGTTCACTCACTGTGTAACTGTACAGAGTCACTGTTTATTCAGCAGGGTAAGGATCACTCACTGTGTAACTGTACAGAGTCACTGTTTATTCAGCAGGGTAAGGTTCACTCACTGTGTAACTGTACAGAGTCACTGTTTATTCAGCAGGGTAAGGATCACTCACTGTGTAACTGTACAGAGTCACTGTTTATTCAGCAGGGTAAGGATCACTCACTGTGTAACTGTACAGAGTCACTGTTTATTCAGCAGGCTAAGGATCACTCACTGTGTAACTGTACAGAGTCACTGTTTATTCAGCAGGGTAAGGATCACTCACTGTGTAACTGTACAGAGTCACTGTTTATTCAGCACGGTAAGGATCACTCACTGTGTAACTGTACAGAGTCACTGTTTATTCAGCAGGGTAAGGTTCACTCACTGTGTAACTGTACAGAGTCACTGTTTATTCAGCAGGGTAAGGATCACTCACTGTGTAACTGTACAGAGTCACTGTTTATTCAGCAGGGTAAGGATCACTCACTGTGTAACTGTACAGAGTCACTGTGTATTCAGGGTAAGGATCACTCACTGTGTAACTGTACAGAGTCACTATTTATTCAGCAGGGTAAGGATCACTCACTGTGTAACTGTACAGAGTCACTGTTTATTCAGCAGGGTAAGGATCACTCACTGTGTAACTGTACAGAGTCACTGTTTATTCAGCAGGGTAAGGATCACTCACTGTGTAACTGTACAGAGTCACTGTTTATTCAGCAGGGTAAGGATCACTCACTGTGTAACTGTACAGAGTCACTGTTTATTCAGAGTAAGGAACACTCACTGTGTAACTGTACAGAGTCACTGTTTATTCAGCAGGGTAAGGATCACTCACTGTGTAACTGGACAGACTCAATGTTTATTCAGCAGGGTAAGGATCACTCACTGTGTAACTGTACAGAGTCACTGTTTATTCAGCAGGGTAAGGATCACTCACTGTGTAACTGTACAGAGTCACTGTTTATTCAGCAGGGTAAGGATCACTCACTGTGTAACTGTACAGAGTCACTGTTTATTCAGGGTAAGGATCACTCACTGTGTAACTGTACAGAGTCACTGTTTATTCAGCAGGGTAAGGATCACTCACTGTGTAACTGTACAGAGTCACTGTTTATTCAGCAGGGTAAGGATCACTCACTGTGTAACTGTACAGAGTCACTGTTTATTCAGCAGGGTAAGGTTCACTCACTGTGTAACTGTACAGAGTCACTGTTTATTCAGCAGGGTAAGGATCACTCACTGTGTAACTGTACAGAGTCACTGTTTATTCAGGGTAAGGATCACTCACTGTGTAACTGTACAGAGTCACTGTTTATTCAGTAGGGTAAGGATCACTCACTGTGTAACTGTACAGAGTCACTGTTTATTCAGGGTAAGGATCACTCACTGTGTAACTGTACAGAGTCACTGTTTATTCAGCGGGGTAAGGATCACTCACTGTGTAACTGTACAGAGTCACTGTTTATTCAGCTGGGTAAGGATCACTCACTGTGTAACTGTACAGAGTCACTGTTTATTCAGTAGGGTAAGGATCACTCACTGTGTAACTGTACAGAGTCACTGTTTATTCAGTAGGGTAAGGATCACTCACTGTGTAACTGTACAGAGTCACTGTTTATTCAGCAGGGTAAGGATCACTCACTGTGTAACTGTACAGAGTCACTGTTTATTCAGGGTAAGGATCACTCACTGTGTAACTGTACAGAGTCACTGTTTATTCAGTAGGGTAAGGATCACTCACTGTGTAACTGTACAGAGTCACTGTTTATTCAGGGTAAGGATCACTCACTGTGTAACTGTACAGAGTCACTGTTTATTCAGCAGGTAAGGATCACTCACTGTGTAACTGTACAGAGTCACTGTTTATTCAGCAGGGTAAGGATCACTCACTGTGTAACTGTACAGAGTCACTGTTTATTCAGCAGGGTAAGGATCACTCACTGTGTAACTGTACAGAGTCACTGTTTATTCAGCAGGGTAAGGATCACTCACTGTGTAACTGTACAGAGTCACTGTTTATTCAGGGTAAGGATCACTCACTGTGTAACTGTACAGAGTCACTGTTTATTCAGCAGGGTAAGGATCACTCACTGTGTAACTGTACAGAGTCACTATTTATTCAGCAGGGTAAGGATCACTCACTGTGTAACTGTACAGAGTCACTGTTTATTCAGGATATGGATCACTCACTGTGTAACTGTACAGAGTCACTGTTTATTCAGCAGGGTAAGGATCACTCACTGTGTAACTGTACAGAGTCACTGTTTATTCAGCAGGGTAAGGATCACTCACTGTGTAACTGTACAGAGTCACTGTTTATTCAGCAGGGTAAGGATCACTCACTGTGTAACTGTACAGAGTCACTGTTTATTCAGGGTAAGGATCACTCACTGTGTAACTGTACAGAGTCACTGTTTATTCAGCAGGGTAAGGATCACTCACTGTGTAACTGTACAGAGTCACTGTTTATTCAGCAGGGTAAGGATCACTCACTGTGTAACTGTACAGAGTCACTGTTTATTCAGCAGGGTAAGGATCACTCACTGTGTAACTGTACAGAGTCACTGTTTATTCAGCAGGGTAAGGATCACTCACTGTGTAACTGTACAGAGTCACTGTTTATTCAGCAGGTAAGGATCACTCACTGTGTAACTGTACAGAGTCACTGTTTATTCAGCAGGGTAAGGATCACTCACTGTGTAACTGTACAGAGTCACTGTTTATTCAGCAGGGTAAGGATCACTCACTGTGTAACTGTACAGAGTCACTGTTTATTCAGTAGGGTAAGGATCACTCACTGTGTAACTGTACAGAGTCACTGTTTATTCAGCAGGGTAAGGATCACTCACTGTGTAACTGTACAGAGTCACTGTTTATTCAGCAGGGTAAGGATCACTCACTGTGTAACTGTACAGAGTCACTGTTTATTCAGCAGGGTAAGGATCACTCACTGTGTAACTGTACAGAGTCACTGTTTATTCAGCAGGGTAAGGATCACTCACTGTGTAACTGTACAGAGTCACTGTTTATTCAGCAGGGTAAGGATCACTCACTGTGTAACTGTACAGAGTCACTGTTTATTCAGCAGGGTAAGGATCACTCACTGTGTAACTGTACAGAGTCACTGTTTATTCAGTAGGGTAAGGATCACTCACTGTGTAACTGTACAGAGTCACTGTTTATTCAGCAGGGTAAGGATCACTCACTGTGTAACTGTACAGAGTCACTGTTTATTCAGGGTAAGGATCACTCACTGTGTAACTGTACAGAGTCACTGTTTATTCAGGGTAAGGATCACTCACTGTGTAACTGTACAGAGTCACTGTTTATTCAGTAGGGTAAGGATCACTCACTGTGTAACTGTACAGAGTCACTGTTTATTCAGGGTAAGGATCACTCACTGTGTAACTGTACAGAGTCACTGTTTATTCAGCAGGGTAAGGATCACTCACTGTGTAACTGTACAGAGTCACTATTTATTCAGCAGGGTAAGGTTCACTCACTGTTTAACTGTACAGAGTCACTGTTTATTCAGCAGGGTAAGGATCACTCACTGTGTAACTGTACAGAGTCACTATTTATTCAGCAGGGTAAGGTTCACTCACTGTGTAACTGTACAGAGTCACTGTTTATTCAGCAGGGTAAGGATCACTCACTGTGTAACTGTACAGAGTCACTGTTTATTCAGGGTAAGGATCACTCACTGTGTAACTGTACAGAGTCACTGTTTATTCAGCAGGCTAAGGATCACTCACTGTGTAACTGTACAGAGTCACTATTTATTCAGCAGGGTAAGGATCACTCACTGTGTAACTGTACAGAGTCACTGTTTATTCAGCAGGGTAAGGATCACTCACTGTGTAACTGTACAGAGTCACTGTTTATTCAGCAGGGTAAGGTTCACTCACTGTGTAACTGTACAGAGTCACTGTTTATTCAGGGTAAGGATCACTCACTGTGTAACTGTACAGAGTCACTGTGTATTCAGCAGGGTAAGGATCACTCAATGTTTTACTGTACAGAGTCACTGTTTAGGCAGGGTAAGGATCACTCACTGTGTAACTATACAGAGTCACTGTTTATTCAGCAGGGTAAGGATCATTCACTGTGTAACTGTACAGAGTCACTATTTATTCAGCAGGGTAAGGATCACTCACTGTGTAACTGTACAGAGTCACTATTTATTCAGCAGGGTAAGGTTCACTCACTGTGTAACTGTACAGAGTCACTGTTTATTCAGCAGGGTAAGGATCACTCACTGTGTAACTGTACAGAGTCACTGTTTATTCAGGGTAAGGATCACTCACTGTGTAACTGTACAGAGTCACTGTTTATTCAGCAGGGTGAGGGTCACTCACTGTCTAACTGTACACAGTCACTGTATATTCAGAAGGGTAACGATCACTCACTGCGTAACTGTACAGAGTCACTGTTTAATCAGCAGGGTAAGGATCACTCACTGTGTAACTATACACAGTCACTGTTTATTCAGCAGGCTAATGTTCACTCACTGTGTAACTGTACAGAGTCACTGTTTATTCAGGGTAAGGATCACTCACTGTGTAACTGTACAGAGTCACTGTTTATTCAGCAGGGTAAGGATCACTCACTGTGTAACTGTACAGAGTCACTGTTTATTCAGCAGGATGAGGATCACTCACTGTGTAACTGTACAGAGTCACTATTTATTCAGCAGGGTAAGGTTCACTCACTGTTTAACTGTACAGATTCACTGTTTATTCAGCAGGGTAAGGATCACTCAATGTTTTACTGTACAGAGTCACTGTTTAGTCAGGGTAACGATCACTCACTGTGTAACTGTACAGAGTCACTGTTTATTCAGTAGGGTAAGGATCACTCACTGTGTAACTGTACAGAGTCACTGTTTATTCAGCAGGGTAAGGATCACTCACTGTCTAACTGTACAGAGTCACTGTTTATTCAGCAGGGTAAGGTTCACTCATTGTGTAACTGTACAGAGTCACTGTTTATTCAGCAGGGTAAGGATTACTCATTGTGTAACTGTACAGAGTCACTGTTTATTCAGTAGGGTAAGGATTACTCACTGTGTAACTGTACAGAGTCACTGTTTATTCAGGGTAATGATCACTCACTCTGTAACTGTACAGAGTCACTGTTTATTCAGCGTCAGGATCACTCACTGTGTAACTGTACAGAGTCACTGTTTATTCAGCTGGGTAAGGATCACTCACTGTGTAACTGTACTGAGTCACTGTTTATTCAGTAGGGTAAGGATCACTCACTGTGTAACTGTACAGAGTCACTGTTTATTCAGTAGGGTAAGGATCACTCACTGTGTAACTGTACAGAGTCACTGTTTATTCAGCAGGGTAAGGATCACTCACTGTGTAACTGTACAGAGTCACTGTTTATTCAGGGTAAGGATCACTCACTGTGTAACTGTACAGAGTCACTGTTTATTCAGTAGGGTAAGGATCACTCACTGTGTAACTGTACAGAGTCACTGTTTATTCAGGGTAAGGATCACTCACTGTGTAACTGTACAGAGTCACTGTTTATTCAGCAGGTAAGGATCACTCACTGTGTAACTGTACAGAGTCACTGTTTATTCAGCAGGGTAAGGATCACTCACTGTGTAACTGTACAGAGTCACTGTTTATTCAGCAGGGTAAGGATCACTCACTGTGTAACTGTACAGAGTCACTGTTTATTCAGCAGTGTAAGGATCACTCACTGTGTAACTGTACAGAGTCACTGTTTATTCAGGGTAAGGATCACTCACTGTGTAACTGTACAGAGTCACTGTTTATTCAGCAGGGTAAGGTTCACTCACTGTGTAACTGTACAGAGTCACTATTTATTCAGCAGGGTAAGGATCACTCACTGTGTGACTGTACAGAGTCACTGTTTCTTCAGCACGGTAAGAATCACTCACTGTGTAACTGTACAGAGTCACTGTTTATTCAGCAGGGTAAGGTTCACTCATTGTGCAACTGTACAGAGTCACTGTTTATTCAACAGGGTAAGGATTACTCATTGTGTAACTGTACAGAGTCACTGTTTATTCAGCAGGGTAAGGATCACTCAATGTTTTACTGTACAGAGTCACTGTTTAGGCAGGGTAAGGATCACTCACTGTGCAACTGTACAGAGTCACTATTTATTCAGCAGGGTAAGGTTCACTCACTGTTTAACTGTACAGAGTCACTGTTTATTCAGCAGGGTAAGGATCACTCACTGTGTAACTGTACAGAGTCACTGTTTATTCAGCAGGGTAAGGATCACTCACTGTGTAACTGTACAGAGTCACTGTTTATTCAGCAGGGTAAGGATCACTCACTGTGTAACTGTACAGAGTCACTGTTTATTCAGCAGGGTAAGGATCACTCACTGTGTAACTGTACAGAGTCACTGTTTATTCAGCAGGGTAAGGATCACTCACTGTGTAACTGTACAGAGTCACTGTTTATTCAGCAGGGTAAGGATCACTCACTGTGTAACTGTACAGAGTCACTGTTTATTCAGTAGGGTAAGGATCACTCACTGTGTAACTGTACAGAGTCACTGTTTATTCAGCAGGGTAAGGATCACTCACTGTGTAACTGTACAGAGTCACTGTTTATTCAGGGTAAGGATCACTCACTGTGTAACTGTACAGAGTCACTGTTTATTCAGCAGGGTAAGGATCACTCACTGTGTAACTGTACAGAGTCACTGTTTATTCAGCAGGATGAGGATCACTCACTGTGTAACTGTACAGAGTCACTATTTATTCAGCAGGGTAAGGTTCACTCACTGTTTAACTGTACAGATTCACTGTTTATTCAGCAGGGTAAGGATCACTCAATGTTTTACTGTACAGAGTCACTGTTTAGTCAGGGTAACGATCACTCACTGTGTAACTGTACAGAGTCACTGTTTATTCAGTAGGGTAAGGATCACTCACTGTGTAACTGTACAGAATCACTGTTTATTCAGGGTAAGGATCACTCACTGTGTAACTGTACAGAGTCACTGTTTATTCAGCAGGATAAGGATTACTGATTGTGTAACTGTACAGAGTCACTGTTTATTCAGCAGGGTAAGGTTCACTCATTGTGTAACTGTACAGAGTCACTGTTTATTCAGCAGGGTAAGGTTCACTCATTGTGTAACTGTACAGAGTCACTGTTTATTCAGCAGGGTAAGGATTACTCACTGTGTAACTGTACAGAGTCACTGTTTATTCAGCAGGGTAAGGATCACTCACTGTGTAACTGTACAGAGTCACTGTTTATTCAGTAGGGTAAGGATCACTCACTGTGTAACTGTACAGAGTCACTGTTTATTCAGCAGGGTAAGGATCACTCACTGTGTAACTGTACAGAGTCACTGTTTATTCAGGGTAAGGATCACTCACTGTGTAACTGTACAGAGTCACTGTTTATTCAGGGTAAGGATCACTCACTGTGTAACTGTACAGAGTCACTGTTTATTCAGTAGGGTAAGGATCACTCACTGTGTAACTGTACAGAGTCACTGTTTATTCAGGGTAAGGATCACTCACTGTGTAACTGTACAGAGTCACTGTTTATGCAGGGTAAGGATCACTCACTGTGTAACTGTACAGAGTCACTGTTTATTCAGCAGGGTAAGGTTCACTCACTGTGTAACTGTACAGAGTCACTGTTTATTCAGCAGGGTAAGGATCACTCACTGTGTAACTGTACAGAGTCACTGTTTATTCAGCAGGGTAAGGTTCACTCACTGTGTAACTGTACAGAGTCACTGTTTATTCAGCAGGGTAAGGATCACTCACTGTGTAACTGTACAGAGTCACTGTTTATTCAGCAGGGTAAGGATCACTCACTGTGTAACTGTACAGAGTCACTGTTTATTCAGAGTAAGGATCACTCACTGTGTAACTGTACAGATTCACTGTTTATTCAGCAGGGTAAGGATCACTCACTGTGTAACTGTACAGAGTCACTGTTTATTCAGCAGGGTAAGGATCACTCACTGTGTAACTGTACAGAGTCACTGTTTATTCAGCAGGGTAAGGTTCACTCACTGTGTAACTGTACAGAGTCACTGTTTATTCAGCAGGGTAAGGATCACTCACTGTGTAACTGTACAGAGTCACTGTTTATTCAGCAGGGTAAGGATCACTCACTGTGTAACTGTACAGAGTCACTGTTTATTCAGCAGGGTAAGGATCACTCACTGTGCAACTGTACAGAGTCACTATTTATTCAGCAGGGTAAGGTTCACTCACTGTTTAACTGTACAGAGTCACTGTTTATTCAGCTGGGTAAGGATCACTCACTGTGTAACTGTACAGAGTCACTATTTATTCAGCAGGGTAAGGTTCACTCACTGTGTAACTGTACAGAGTCACCGTTTATTCAGCAGGGTAAGGATCACTCACTGTGTAACTGTACAGAGTCACTGTTTATTCAGCACGTTAAGAATCACTCACTGAGTAACTGTACAGAGTCACTGTTTATTCAGCAGGGTCAGGTTCACTCATTGTGCAACTGTACAGAGTCACTGTTTATTCAGCAGGGTAAGGATTACTCATTGTGTAACTGTATAGAGTCACTGTTTATTCAGCAGGGTAAGGATCACTCACTGTGTAACTGTACAGAGTCACTGTTTATTCAGCATGGTAAGGTTCACTCATTGTGTAACTGTACAGAGTCACTGTTTATTCAGGGTAAGGATCACTCACTGTGTAACTGTACAGAGTCACTGTTTATTCAGCAGGGTAAGGATCACTCACTGTGTAACTGTACAGAGTCACTGTTTATTCAGCAGGATGAGGATCACTCACTGTGTAACTGTACAGAGTCACTATTTATTCAGCAGGGTAAGGTTCACTCACTGTTTAACTGTACAGATTCACTGTTTATTCAGCAGGGTAAGGATCACTCAATGTTTTACTGTACAGAGTCACTGTTTAGTCAGGGTAACGATCACTCACTGTGTAACTGTACAGAGTCACTGTTTATTCAGTAGGGTAAGGATCACTCACTGTGTAACTGTACAGAGTCACTGTTTATTCAGGGTAAGGATCACTCACTGTGTAACTGTACAGAGTCACTGTTTATTCAGCAGGATAAGGATTACTGATTGTGTAACTGTACAGAGTCACTGTTTATTCAGCAGGGTAAGGTTCACTCATTGTGTAACTGTACAGAGTCACTGTTTATTCAGCAGGGTAAGGTTCACTCACTGTGTAACTGTACAGAGTCACTGTTTATTCAGCAGGGTAAGGATCACTCACTGTGTAACTGTACAGAGTCACTGTTTATTCAGCAGGGTAAGGATCACTCACTGTGTAACTGTACAGAGTCACTGTTTATTCAGTAGGGTAAGGATCACTCACTGTGTAACTGTACAGAGTCACTGTTTATTCAGCAGGGTAAGGATCACTCACTGTGTAACTGTACAGAGTCACTGTTTATTCAGGGTAAGGATCACTCACTGTGTAACTGTACAGAGTCACTGTTTATTCAGGGTAAGGATCACTCACTGTGTAACTGTACAGAGTCACTGTTTATTCAGTAGGGTAAGGATCACTCACTGTGTAACTGTACAGAGTCACTGTTTATTCAGGGTAAGGATCACTCACTGTGTAACTGTACAGAGTCACTGTTTATTCAGGGTAAGGATCACTCACTGTGTAACTGTACAGAGTCACTGTTTATTCAGCAGGGTAAGGTTCACTCACTGTTTAACTGTACAGAGTCACTGTTTATTCAGCAGGGTAAGGATCACTCATTGTGTAACTGTACAGAGTCACTGTTTATTCAGCAGGGTAAGGATCACTCACTGTGTAACTGTACAGAGTCTCTGTTTATTCAGCACGGTAAGATCACTCACTGTGTAACTGTACAGAGTCACTGTTTATTCAGCAGGCTAAGGTTCACTCATTGTGCAACTGTACAGAGTCACTGTTTATTCAGCAGGGTAAGGATTACTCATTGTGTAACTGTACAGAGTCACTGTTTATTCAGCAGGGTAAGGATCACTCACTGTCTAACTGTACAGAGTCACTGTTTATTCAGCAGGGTAAGGTTCACTCATTGTGTAACTGTACAGAGTCACTGTTTATTCAGCAGGGTAAGGATTACTCATTGTGTAACTGTACAGAGTCACTGTTTATTCAGTAGGGTAAGGATTACTCACTGTGTAACTGTACAGAGTCACTGTTTATTCAGGGTAATGATCACTCACTCTGTAACTGTACAGAGTCACTGTTTATTCAGGGTAAGGATCACTCACTGTGTAACTGTACAGAGTCACTGTTTATTCAGTAGGGTAAGGATCACTCACTGTGTAACTGTACAGAGTCACTGTTTATTCAGGGTAAGGATCACCCACTGTGTAACTGTACAGAGTCACTGTTTATTCAGCAGGATAAGTATTACTCATTGTGTAACTGTACAGAGTCACTGTTTATTCAGCAGGGTAAGGTTCACTCATTGTGTAACTGTACAGAGTCACTGTTTATTCAGCAGGGTAAGGATTACTCATTGTGTAACTGTACAGAGTCACTGTTTATTCAGCAGTGTAAGGATCACTCACTGTGTAACTGTACAGAGTCACTGTTTATTCAGGGTAAGGATCACTCACTGTGTAACTGTACAGAGTCACTGTTTATTCAGCAGGGTAAGGTTCACTCACTGTGTAACTGTACAGAGTCACTATTTATTCAGCAGGGTAAGGATCACTCACTGTGTAACTGTACAGAGTCACTGTTTATTCAGTAGGGTAAGGATCACTCACTGTGTAACTGTACAGAGTCACTGTTTATTCAGCAGGGTAAGGTTCACTCACTGTGTAACTGTACAGAGTCACTGTTTATTCAGCAGGGTAAGGATCACTCACTGTGTAACTGTACAGAGTCACTGTTTATTCAGCAGGGTAAGGATCACTCACTGTTTAACTGTACAGAGTCACTGTTTATGCAGGGTAAGGATCACTCACTGTGTAACTGTACAGAGTCACTGTTTATTCAGCAGGGTAAGGATCACTCACTGTGTAACTGTACAGAGTCACTGTTTATTCAGCAGGGTAAGGATCACTCACTGTGTAACTGTACAGAGTCACTATTTATTCAGCAGGGTAAGGTTCACTCACTGTGTAACTGTACAGAGTCACTGTTTATTCAGCAGGGTAAGGATCACTCACTGTGTAACTGTACAGAGTCACTGTTTATTCAGCAGGTAAGGATCACTCACTGTGTAACTGTACAGAGTCACTGTTTATTCAGCAGGGTAAGGTTCACTCACTGTGTAACTGTACAGAGTCACTGTTTATTCAGCAGGGTAAGGATCACTCATTGTGTAACTGTACAGAGTCACTGTTTATTCAGCAGGGTAAGGATCACTCACTGTGTAACTGTACAGAGTCACTGTTTATTCAGCAGGGTAAGGTTCACTCACTGTGTAACTGTACAGAGTCACTGTTTATTCAGGGTAAGGATCACTCACTGTGTAACTGTACAGAGTCACTGTTTATTCAGCAGGGTAAGGATCACTCACTGTGTAACTGTACAGAGTCACTGTTTATTCAGCAGGGTAAGGATCACTCACTGTGTAACTGTACAGAGTCACTGTTTATTCAGCAGGGTAAGGTTCACTCACTGTTTAACTGTACAGAGTCACTGTTTATTCAGCAGGGTAAGGATCACTCAATGTTTTACTGTACAGAGTCACTGTTTAGTCAGGGTAACGATCACTCACTGTGTAACTGTACAGAGTCACTGTTTATTCAGCAGGGTAAGGATCACTCAATGTTTTACTGTACAGAGTCACTGTTTAGGCAGGGTAAGGATCACTCACTGTGCAACTGTACCGAGTCACTATTTATTCAGCAGGGTAAGGTTCACTCACTGTTTAACTGTACAGAGTCACTGTTTATTCAGCAGGGTAAGGATCACTCACTGTGTAACTGTACAGAGTCACTATTTATTCAGCAGGGTAAGGTTCACTCACTGTGTAACTGTACAGAGTCACCGTTTATTCAGCAGGGTAAGGATCACTCACTGTGTAACTGTACAGAGTCACTGTTTATTCAGCACGGTAAGAATCACTCACTGAGTAACTGTACAGAGTCACTGTTTATTCAGCAGGGTAAGGTTCACCCATTGTGCAACTGTACAGAGTCACTGTTTATTCAGCAGGGTAAGGATTACTCATTGTGTAACTGTACAGAGTCACTGTTTATTCAGCAGGGTAAGGATCACTCACTGTGTAACTGTACAGAGTCACTGTTTATTCAGCAGGGTAAGGATCACTCACTGTGTAACTGTACAGAGTCACTGTTTATTCAGGGTAAGGATCACTCACTGTGTAACTGTACAGAGTCACTGTTTATTCAGCAGGGTAAGGATCACTCACTGTGTAACTGTACAGAGTCACTGTTTATTCAGCAGGGTAAGGATCACTCACTGTGTAACTGTACAGAGTCACTATTTATTCAGCAGGGTAAGGTTCACTCACTGTTTAACTGTACAGAGTCACTGTTTATTCAGCAGGGTAAGGATCACTCACTGTGTAACTGTACAGAGTCACTGTTTATTCAGGGTAAGGATCACTCACTGTGTAACTGTACAGAGTCACTGTTTATTCAGTAGGGTAAGGATCACTCACTGTGTAACTGTACAGAGTCACTGTTTATTCAGGGTAAGGATCACTCACTGTGTAACTGTACAGAGTCACTGTTTATTCAGCAGGTAAGGATCACTCACTGTGTAACTGTACAGAGTCACTGTTTATTCAGCAGGGTAAGGATCACTCACTGTGTAACTGTACAGAGTCACTGTTTATTCAGCATGGTAAGGATCACTCACTGTGTAACTGTACAGAGTCACTGTTTATTCAGCAGGGTAAGGATCACTCACTGTGTAACTGTACAGAGTCACTGTTTATTCAGCTGGGTAAGGATCACTCACTGTGTAACTGTACTGAGTCACTGTTTATTCAGTAGGGTAAGGATCACTCACTGTGTAACTGTACAGAGTCACTGTTTATTCAGTAGGGTAAGGATCACTCACTGTGTAACTGTACAGAGTCACTGTTTATTCAGCAGGGTAAGGATCACTCACTGTGTAACTGTACAGAGTCACTGTTTATTCAGGGTAAGGATCACTCACTGTGTAACTGTACAGAGTCACTGTTTATTCAGTAGGGTAAGGATCACTCACTGTGTAACTGTACAGAGTCACTGTTTATTCAGGGTAAGGATCACGCACTGTGCAACTGTACAGAGTCACTATTTATTCAGCAGGGTAAGGTTCACTCACTGTTTAACTGTACAGAGTCACTGTTTATTCAGCAGGGTAAATATCACTCACTGTGTAACTGTACAGAGTCACTATTTATTCAGCAGGGTAAGGTTCACTCACTGTGTAACTGTACAGAGTCACTGTTTATTCAGCAGGGTAAGGATCACTCACTGTGTAACTGTACAGAGTCACTGTTTATTCAGCACGATAAGAATCACTCACTGTGTAACTGTACAGAGTCACTGTTTATTCAGCAGGCTAAGGTTCTCTCATTGTGCAACTGTACAGAGTCACTGTTTATTCAGCAGGGTAAGGATTACTCATTGTGTAACTGTACAGAGTCACTGTTTATTCAGCAGGGTAAGGATCACTCACTGTCTAACTGTACAGAGTCACTGTTTATTCAGCAGGGTAAGGTTCACTCATTGTGTAACTGTACAGAGTCACTGTTTATTCAGCAGGGTAAGGATCACTCACTGTGTAACTGTACAGAGTCACTGTTTATTCAGTAGGGTAAGGATCACTCACTGTGTAACTGTACAGAGTCACTGTTTATTCAGGGTAAGGATCACTCACTGTGTAACTGTACAGAGTCACTGTTTATTCAGGGTAAGGATCACTCACTGTGTAACTGTACAGAGTCACTGTTTATTCAGCTGGGTAAGGATCACTCACTGTGTAACTGTACAGAGTCACTGTTTATTCAGTAGGGTAAGGATCACTCACTGTGTAACTGTACAGAGTCACTGTTTATTCAGTAGGGTAAGGATCACTCACTGTGTAACTGTACAGAGTCACTGTTTATTCAGCAGGGTAAGGATCACTCACTGTGTAACTGTACAGAGTCACTGTTTATTCAGGGTAAGGATCACTCACTGTGTAACTGTACAGAGTCACTGTTTATTCAGTAGGGTAAGGATCACTCACTGTGTAACTGTACAGAGTCACTGTTTATTCAGGGTAAGGATCACTCACTGTGTAACTGTACAGAGTCACTGTTTATTCAGCAGGATAAGGATCACTCACTGTGTAACTGTACAGAGTCACTGTTTATTCAGCAGGGTAAGGTTCACTCACTGTGTAACTGTACAGAGTCACTGTTTATTCAGCAGGGTAAGGATCACTCACTGTGTAACTGTACAGAGTCACTGTTTATTCAGCAGGGTAAGGATCACTCACTGTGTAACTGTACAGAGTCACTGTTTATTCAGGGTAAGGATCACTCACTGTGTAACTGTACAGAGTCACTGTTTATTCAGCAGGGTAAGGTTCACTCACTGTGTAACTGTACAGAGTCACTGTTTATTCAGCAGGGTAAGGATCACTCACTGTGTAACTGTACAGAGTCACTGTTTATTCAGCAGGGTAAGGATCACTCACTGTGTAACTGTACAGAGTCACTGTTTATTCAGCAGGGTAAGGTTCACTCACTGTGTAACTGTACAGAGTCACTGTTTATTCAGCAGGGTAAGGATCACTCACTGTGTAACTGTACAGAGTCACTGTTTATTCAGCAGGGTAAGGATCACTCACTGTGTAACTGTACAGAGTCACTGTTTATTCAGCAGGGTAAGGATCACTCACTGTGTAACTGTACAGAGTCACTGTTTATTCAGCAGGGTAAGGTTCACTCACTGTTTAACTGTACAGAGTCACTGTTTATTCAGCAGGGTAAGGATCACTCACTGTGTAACTGTACAGAGTCACTGTTTATTCAGCAGGGTAAGGATCACTCACTGTGTAACTGTACAGAGTCACTGTTTATTCAGCAGGGTAAGGATCACTCACTGTGTAACTGTACAGAGTCACTGTTTATTCAGCAGGGTAAGGATCACTCACTGTGTAACTGTACAGAGTCACTGTTTATTCAGCAGGGTAAGGATCACTCACTGTGTAACTGTACAGAGTCACTGTTTATTCAGCAGGGTAAGGATCACTCACTGTGTAACTGTACAGAGTCACTGTTTATTCAGCAGGGTAAGGATCACTCACTGTGTAACTGTACAGAGTCACTGTTTATTCAGCAGGGTAAGGATCACTCACTGTGTAACTGTACAGAGTCACTGTTTATTCAGGGTAAGGATCACTCACTGTGTAACTGTACAGAGTCACTGTTTATTCAGCAGGGTAAGGATCACTCACTGTGTAACTGTACAGAGTCACTGTTTATTCAGCAGGGTAAGGATCACTCACTGTGTAACTGTACAGAGTCACTGTTTATTCAGGGTAAGGATCACTCACTGTGTAACTGTACAGAGTCACTGTTTATTCAGTAGGGTAAGGATCACTCACTGTGTAACTGTACAGAGTCACTGTTTATTCAGGGTAAGGATCACTCACTGTGTAACTGTACAGAGTCACTGTTTATTCAGCAGGGTAAGGTTCACTCACTGTGTAACTGTACAGAGTCACTGTTTATTCAGCAGGGTAAGGATCACTCACTGTGTAACTGTACAGAGTCACTGTTTATTCAGCAGGGTAAGGTTCACTCACTGTGTAACTGTACAGAGTCACTGTTTATTCAGCAGGGTAAGGATCACTCACTGTGTAACTGTACAGATTCACTGTTTATTCAGCACGGTAAGAATCACTCACTGTGTAACTGTACAGAGTCACTGTTTATTCAGCAGGCTAAGGTTCACTCGTTGTGCAACTGTACAGAGTCACTGTTTATTCAGCAGGGTAAGGATCACTCACTGTGTAACTGTACAGAGTCACTGTTTATTCAGCAGGGTAAGGATCACTCACTGTCTAACTGTACAGAGTCACTGTTTATTCAGCAGGGTAAGGATCACTCACTGTGTAACTGTACAGAGTCACTGTTTATTCAGCAGGGTAAGGATCACTCACTGTGTAACTGTACAGAGTCACTGTTTATTCAGGAGGGTAAGGATCACTCACTGTGTAACTGTACAGAGTCACTGTTTATTCAGGGTAAGGATCACTCACTCTGTAACTGTACAGAGTCACTGTTTATTCAGGGTAAGGATCACTCACTGTGTAACTGTACAGAGTCACTGTTTATTCAGCAGGGTAAGGATCACTCACTGTGTAACTGTACTGAGTCACTGTTTATTCAGTAGGGTAAGGATCACTCACTGTGTAACTGTACAGAGTCACTGTTTATTCAGTAGGGTAAGGATCACTCACTGTGTAACTGTACAGAGTCACTGTTTATTCAGCAGGGTAAAGATCACTCACTGTGTAACTGTACAGAGTCACTGTTTATTCAGGGTAAGGATCACTCACTGTGTAACTGTACAGAGTCACTGTTTATTCAGTAGGGTAAGGATCACTCACTGTGTAACTGTACAGAGTCACTGTTTATTCAGGGTAAGGATCACTCACTGTGTAACTGTACAGAGTCACTGTTTATTCAGCAGGATAAGGATTACTCATTGTGTAACTGTACAGAGTCACTGTTTATTCAGCAGGGTAAGGTTCACTCACTGTGTAACTGTACAGAGTCACTGTTTATTCAGCAGGGTAAGGATCACTCACTGTGTAACTGTACAGAGTCACTGTTTATTCAGCAGTGTAAGGATCACTCACTGTGTAACTGTACAGAGTCACTGTTTATTCAGGGTAAGGATCACTCACTGTGTAACTGTACAGAGTCACTGTTTATTCAGCAGGGTAAGGTTCACTCACTGTGTAACTGTACAGAGTCACTATTTATTCAGCAGGGTAAGGATCACTCACTGTGTAACTGTACAGAGTCACTGTTTCTTCAGCACGGTAAGGATCACTCACTGTGTAACTGTACAGAGTCACTGTTTATTCAGCAGGGTAAGGTTCACTCACTGTGCAACTGTACAGAGTCACTGTTTATTCAGCAGGGTAAGGATTACTCACTGTGTAACTGTACAGAGTCACTTTTTATTCAGCAGGGTAAGGATCACTCACTGTTTAACTGTACAGAGTCACTGTTTATTCAGCAGGGTAAGGATCACTCACTGTGCAACTGTACAGAGTCACTGTTTATTCAGCAGGGTAAGGATCACTCACTGTGTAACTGTACAGAGTCACTATTTATTCAGCAGGGTAAGGTTCACTAACTGTGTAACTGTACAGAGTCACCGTTTATTCAGCAGGGTAAGGATCACTCACTGTGTAACTGTACAGAGTCACTGTTTATTCAGCACGGTAAGAATCACTCACTGAGTAACTGTACAGAGTCACTGTTTATTCAGCAGGGTAAGGTTCACTCATTGTGCAACTGTACAGAGTCACTGTTTATTCAGCAGGGTAAGGATTACTCATTGTGTAACTGTACAGAGTCACTGTTTATTCAGCAGGGTAAGGATCACTCACTGTGTAACTGTACAGAGTCACTGTTTATTCAGCAGGGTAAGGTTCACTCACTGTGTAACTGTACAGAGTCACTGTTTATTCAGGGTAAGGATCACTCACTGTGTAACTGTACAGAGTCACTGTTTATTCAGCAGGGTAAGGATCACTCACTGTGTAACTGTACAGAGTCACTGTTTATTCAGCAGGGTAAGGATCACTCACTGTGTAACTGTACAGAGTCACTGTTTATTCAGGGTAAGGATCACTCACTGTGTAACTGTACAGAGTCACTGTTTATTCAGTAGGGTAAGGATCACTCACTGTGTAACTGTACAGAGTCACTGTTTATTCAGGGTAAGGATCACTCACTGTGTAACTGTACAGAGTCACTGTTTATTCAGCAGGGTAAGGATCACTCACTGTGTAACTGTACAGAGTCACTGTTTATTCAGCAGGGTAAGGATCACTCACTGTGTAACTGTACAGAGTCACTGTTTATTCAGCAGGGTAAGGATCACTCACTGTGTAACTGTACAGAGTCACTGTTTATTCAGCAGGGTAAGGATCACTCACTGTGTAACTGTACAGAGTCACTGTTTATTCAGCAGGGTAAGGATCACTCACTGTGTAACTGTACAGAGTCACTGTTTATTCAGCAGGCTAAGGTTCACTCACTGTGTAACTGTACAGAGTCACTGTTTATTCAGCAGGGTAAGGATCACTCACTGTGTAACTGTACAGAGTCACTGTTTATTCAGAAGGGTAAGGATCACTCACTGTGTAACTGTACAGAGTCACTGTTTATTCAGCAGGGTAAGGATCACTCACTGTGTAACTGTACAGAGTCACTGTTTATTCAGCAGGGTAAGGATCACTCACTGTGTAACTGTACAGAGTCACTGTTTATTCAGTAGGGTAAGGATCACTCACTGTGTAACTGTACAGAGTCACTGTTTATTCAGGGTAAGGATCACTCACTGTGTAACTGTACAGAGTCACTGTTTATTCAGGGTAAGGATCACTCACTGTGTAACTGTACAGAGTCACTGTTTATTCAGCTGGGTAAGGATCACTCACTGTGTAACTGTACTGAGTCACTGTTTATTCAGTAGGGTAAGGATCACTCACTGTGTAACTGTACAGAGTCACTGTTTATTCAGTAGGGTAAGGATCACTCACTGTGTAACTGTACAGAGTCACTGTTTATTCAGCAGGGTAAGGATCACTCACTGTGTAACTGTACAGAGTCACTGTTTATTCAGGGTAAGGATCACTCACTGTGTAACTGTACAGAGTCACTGTTTATTCAGTAGGGTAAGGATCACTCACTGTGTAACTGTACAGAGTCACTGTTTATTCAGAGGGTAAGGATCACTCACTGTGTAACTGTACAGAGTCACTGTTTATTCAGCAGGTAAGGATCACTCACTGTGTAACTGTACAGAGTCACTGTTTATTCAGCAGGGTAAGGTTCACTCACTGTGTAACTGTACAGAGTCACTGTTTATTCAGCAGGGTAAGGATCACTCACTGTGTAACTGTACAGAGTCACTGTTTATTCAGCAGGGTAAGGATCACTCACTGTGTAACTGTACAGAGTCACTGTTTATTCAGGGTAAGGATCACTCACTGTGTAACTGTACAGAGTCACTGTTTATTCAGCAGGGTAAGGTTCACTCACTGTGTAACTGTACAGAGTCACTATTTATTCAGCAGGGTAAGGATCACTCACTGTGTAACTGTACAGAGTCACTGTTTATTCAGCATGGTAAGAATCACTCACTGTGTAACTGTACAGAGTCACTGTTTATTCAGCAGGGTAAGGTTCACTCATTGTGCAACTGTACAGAGTCACTGTTTATTCAGGGTAAGGATTACTCACTGTGTAACTGTACAGAGTCAATGTTTATTCAGCAGGGTAAGGATCACTCACTGTTTAACTGTACAGAGTCACTGTTTAATGAGCAGGGTAAGGATCACTCACTGTGCAACTGTACAGAGTCACTGTTTATTCAGCAGGGTAAGGTTCACTCACTGTGTAACTGTACAGTGTCACTGTTTATTCAGCAGGGTAAGGATCACTCACTGTGTAACTGTACAGAGTCACTGTTTATTCAGCACGGTAAGGTTCATTAACTTTGTAACTCTACAGAGTCACTGTTTATTCAGCAGGGTAAGGATCACTCACTGTGTAACTGTACAGAGTCACTGTTTATTCAGCAGGTAAAGGATCACTCACTGTGAAACTGTACAGAGTCAGTGTTTATTCAGCAGGGTAAGGATCACTCACTGTGTAACTGTACAGAGTCACTGTTTATTCAGCAGGGTAAGGATCACTCACTGTGTAACTGTACAGAGTCACTGTTTATTCAGCAGGGTAAGGATCACTCACTGTGTAACTGTACAGAGTCACTGTTTATTCAGCAGGGTAAGGATCACTCACTGTGTAACTGTACAGAGTCACTGTTTATTCAGGGTAAGGATCACTCACTGTGTAACTGTACAGAGTCACTGTTTATTCAGCAGGGTAAGGATCACTCACTGTGTAACTGTACAGAGTCACTGTTTATTCAGCAGGGTAAGGATCACTCACTGTGTAACTGTACAGAGTCACTGTTTATTCAGCAGGGTAAGGATCACTCACTGTTTAAATGTACAGATTCACTGTTTATTCAGCAGGGTAAGGATCACTCAATGTTTTACTGTACAGAGTCACTGTTTAGTCAGGGTAACGATCACTCACTGTGTAACTGTACAGAGTCACTGTTTATTCAGTAGGGTAAGGATCACTCACTGTGTAACTGTACAGAGTCACTGTTTATTCAGGGTAAGGATCACTCTGTGTAACTTTACAGAGTCACTGTTTATTCAGCAGGATAAGGATTACTGATTGTGTAACTGTACAGAGTCACTGTTTATTCAGCAGGGTAAGGTTCACTCATTGTGTAACTGTACAGAGTCACTGTTTATTCAGCAGGGCAAGGATTACTCATTGTGTAACTATACAGAGTCACTGTTTATTCAGCAGGGTAAGGATCACTCACTGTGTAACTGTACAGAGTCACTGTTTATTCAGTAGGGTAAGGATCACTCACTGTGTAACTGTACAGAGTCACTGTTTATTCAGCAGGGTAAAGATCACTCACTGTGTAACTGTACAGAGTCACTGTTTATTCAGGGTAAGGATCACTCACTGTGTAACTGTACAGAGTCACTGTTTATTCAGGGTAACGATCACTCACTGTGTAACTGTACAGAGTCACTGTTTATTCAGTAGGGTAAGGATCACTCACTGTGTAACTGTACAGAGTCACTGTTTATTCAGGGTAAGGATCACTCACTGTGTAACTGTACAGAGTCACTGTTTAGGCAGGGTAAGGATCACTCACTGTGTAACTGTACAGAGTCACTATTTATTCAGCAGGGTAAGGTTCACTCACTGTGTAACTGTACAGAGTCACTGTTTATTCAGCAGGGTAAGGATCACTCACTGTGTAACTGTACAGAGTCACTATTTATTCAGCAGGGTAAAGTTCACTCACTGTGTAACTGTACAGAGTCACTGTTTATTCAGCAGGGTAAGGATCACTCACTGTGTAACTGTACAGATTCACTGTTTATTCAGCACGGTAAGAATCACTCACTGTGTAACTGTACAGAGTCACTGTTTATTCAGCAGGGTAAGGTTCACTCATTGTGCAACTGTACAGAGTCACTGTTTATTCAGCAGGGTAAGGATTACTCATTGTGTAACTGTACAGAGTCACTGTTTATTCAGCAGGGTAAGGATCACTCACTGTGTAACTGTACAGAGTCACTGTTTATTCAGGGTAAGGATCACTCACTGTGTAACTGTACAGAGTCACTGTTTATTCAGCAGGGTAAGGTTCACTCATTGTGTAACTATACAGAGTCACTGTTTGTTCAGCAGAGTAAGGATTACTCTTTGTGTAACTGTACAGAGTCACTGTTTATTCAGCAGGGTAACGATCACTCACTGTGTAACTGTACAGAGTCACTGTTTATTCAGGGTAAGGGTCACTCACTGTGTAACTGTACAGAGTCACTGTTTATTCAGGGTAAGGATCACTCACTGTGTAACTGTACAGAGTCACTGTTTATTCTGATGGGTAAGGATCACTCACTGTGTAACTGTACTGAGTCACTGTTTATTCAGTAGGGTAAGGATCACTCACTGTGTAACTGTACAGAGTCACTGTTTATTCAGTAGGGTAAGGATCACTCACTGTGTAACTGTACAGAGTCACTGGTTATTCAGCAGGGTAAAGATCACTCACTGTGTAACTGTACAGAGTCACTATTTATTCAGGGTAAGGATCACTCACTGTGTAACTGTACAGAGTCACTGTTTATTCAGTAGGGTAAGGATCACTCACTGTGTAACTGTACAGAGTCACTGTTTATTCAGAGTAGGGATCACTCACTGTGTAACTGTACAGAGTCACTGTTTATTCAGCAGCATAAGGATTACTCATTGTGTAACTGTACAGAGTCACTGTTTATTCAGCAGGGTAAGGTTCACTCATTGTGTAACTGTACAGAGTCACTGTTTATTCAGCAGGGTAAGGATTACTCATTGTGTAACTGTACAGAGTCACTGTTTATTCAGCAGGGTAAGGATCACTCACTGTGTAACTGTACAGAGTCACTGTTTATTCAGGGTAAGGATCACTCACTGTGTAACTGTACAGAGTCACTGTTTATTCAGGGTAAGGATCACTCACTGTGTAACTGTACAGAGTCACTGTTTATTCAGCAGGGTAAGGATCACTCACTGTGTAACTGTACAGAGTCACTGTTTATTCAGCAGGGTAAGGATCACTCACTGTGTAACTGTACAGAGTCACTATTTATTCAGCAGGGTAAGGTTCACTCACTGTTCAACTGTACAGAGTCACTGTTTATTCAGCAGGGTAAGGATCACTCAATGTTTTACTGTACAGAGTCACTGTTTATGCATGGTAAGGATCACTCACTGTGTAACTGTACAGAGTCATTGTTTATTCAGCAGGGTAAGGTTCACTCACTGTTTAACTGTACAGAGTCACTGTTTATTCAGCAGGGTAAGGATCACTCACTGTGTAACTGTACAGGGTCACTATTTATTCAGCAGGGTAAGGTTCACTCACTGTGTAACTGTACAGAGTAACTGTTTATTCAGCAGGGTAAGGATCACTCACTGTGTAACTGTACAGAGTCACTGTTTATTCAGAACGGTAAGAATCACTCAGTGTAACTGTACAGAGTCACTGTTTATTCAGCAGGGTAAGGTTCACTCATTGTGCAACTGTACAGAGTCACTGTTTATTCAGCAGGGTAAGGATTACTCATTGTGTAACTGTACAGAGTCACTGTTTATTCAGCAGGGTAAGGATCACTCACTGTGTAACTGTACAGAGTCACTGTTTATTCAGCAGGGTAAGGTTCACTCATTGTGTAACTGTACAGAGTCACTGTTTATTCAGCAGGGTAAGGATTACTCATTGTGTAACTGTACAGAGTCACTGTTTATTCAGTAGGGTAAGGATTACTCATTGTGTAACTGTACAGAGTCACTGTTTATTCAGCAGGGTAATGATTACTCACTGTGTAACTGTACAGAGTCACTATTTATTCAGCTGGGTAAGGATCACTCACTGTTTAACTGTACAGAGTCACTGTTTATTCAGGGTAATGATCACTCACTCTGTAACTGTACAGAGTCACTGTTTATTCAGTAGGGTAAGGATCACTCACTGTGTAACTGTACAGAGTCACTGTTTATTCAGGGTAAGGATCACTCACTGTGTAACTCTACAGAGTCACTGTTTAGGCAGGGTAAGGATCACTCACTGTGCAACTGTACAGAGTCACTATTTATTCAGCAGGGTAAGGTTCACTCACTGTTTAACTGTACAGAGTCACTGTTTATTCAGCAGGGTAAGGATCACTCACTGTGTAACTGTACAGAGTCACTGTTTATTCAGTAGGGTAAGGATCACTCACTGTGTAACTGTACAGAGTCACTGGTTATTCAGCAGGGTAAAGATCACTCACAGTGTAACTGTACAGAGTCACTATTTATTCAGGGTAAGGATCACTCACTGTGTAACTGTACAGAGTCACTGTTTATTCAGTAGGGTAAGGATCACTCACTGTGTAACTGTACAGAGTCACTGTTTATTCAGGGTAAGGATCACCCACTGTGTAACTGTACAGAGTCACTGTTTATTCAGCAGGATAAGTATTACTCATTGTGTAACTGTACAGAGTCACTGTTTATTCAGCAGGGTAAGGTTCACTCATTGTGTAACTGTACAGAGTCACTGTTTATTCAGCAGGGTAAGGATTACTCATTGTGTAACTGTACAGAGTCACTGTTTATTCAGCAGGGTAAGGATCACTCACTGTGTAACTGTACAGAGTCACTGTTTATTCAGGGTAAGGATCACTCACTGTGTAACTGTACAGAGTCACTGTTTATTCAGGGTAAGGATCACTCACTGTGTAACTGTACAGAGTCACTGTTTATTCAGCAGGGTAAGGATCACTCACTGTGTAACTGTACAGAGTCACTGTTTATTCA
Organism: Carcharodon carcharias; assembly: GCF_017639515.1. Taxonomy (NCBI): domain Eukaryota; kingdom Metazoa; phylum Chordata; class Chondrichthyes; order Lamniformes; family Lamnidae; genus Carcharodon; species Carcharodon carcharias. The sequence goes on along the minus strand of NC_054505.1, from coordinate 282,522 downwards.
GCAGGGTAAGGATCACTCACTGTGTAACTGTACAGAGTCACTATTTATTCAGCAGGGTAAGGTTCACTCACTGTCTAACTGTACAGAGTCACTGTTTATTCAGCAGGGTAAGGATCACTCAATGTTTTACTGTACAGAGTCACTGTTTAGGCAGGGTAAGGATCACTCACTGTGCAACTGTACAGAGTCACTATTTATTCAGCAGGGTAAGGTTCACTCACTGTTTAACTGTACAGAGTCACTGTTTATTCAGCAGGGTAAGGATCACTCACTGTGTAACTGTACAGGGTCACTATTTATTCAGCAGGGTAAGGTTCACTCACTGTGTAACTGTACAGAGTCACTGTTTATTCAGCAGGGTAAGGATCACTCACTGTGTAACTGTACAGAGTCACTGTTTATTCAGAACGGTAAGAATCACTCAGTGTAACTGTACAGAGTCACTGTTTATTCAGCAGGGTAAGGTTCACTCATTGTGCAACTGTACAGAGTCACTGTTTATTCAGCAGGGTAAGGATTACTCATTGTGTAACTGTACAGAGTCACTGTTTATTCAGCAGGGTAAGGATCACTCACTGTGTAACTGTACAGAGTCACTGTTTATTCAGCAGGGTAAGGTTCACTCATTGTGTAACTGTACAGAGTCACTGTTTATTCAGCAGGGTAAGGATTACTCATTGTGTAACTGTACAGAGTCACTGTTTATTCAGTAGGGTAAGGATTACTCATTGTGTAACTGTACAGAGTCACTGTTTATTCAGCAGGGTAATGATTACTCACTGTGTAACTGTACAGAGTCACTATTTATTCAGCTGGGTAAGGATCACTCACTGTTTAACTGTACAGAGTCACTGTTTATTCAGGGTAATGATCACTCACTCTGTAACTGTACAGAGTCACTGTTTATTCAGTAGGGTAAGGATCACTCACTGTGTAACTATACAGAGTCACTGTTTATTCAGGGTAAGGATCACTCACTGTGTAACTCTACAGAGTCACTGTTTAGGCAGGGTAAGGATCACTCACTGTGCAACTGTACAGAGTCACTATTTATTCAGCAGGGTAAGGTTCACTCACTGTTTAACTGTACAGAGTCACTGTTTATTCAGCAGGGTAAGGATCACTCACTGTGTAACTGTACAGAGTCACTATTTATTCAGCAGGGTAAGGTTCACTCACAGTGTAACTGTACAGAGTCACTGTTTATTCAGCAGGGTAAGGATCACTCACTGTGTAACTGTACAGAGTCACTGTTTATTCAGCACGGTAAGAATCACTCACTGTGTAACTGTACAGAGTCACTGTTTATTCAGCAGGCTAAGGTTCACTCATTGTGCAACTGTACAGAGTCACTGTTTATTCAGCAGGGTAAGGATTACTCATTGTGTAACTGTACAGAGTCACTGTTTATTCAGCAGGGTAAGGATCACTCACTGTGTAACTGTACAGAGTCACTGTTTATTCAGGGTAAGGATCACTCACTGTGTAACTGTACAGAGTCACTGTTTATTCAGCAGGGTAAAGTTCACTCATTGTGTAACTGTACAGAGTCACTGTTTATTCAGCAGAGTAAGGATTACTCATTGTGTAACTGTACAGAGTCACTGTTTATTCAGTAGGGTAAGGATTACTCACTGTGTAACTGTACAGAGTCACTGTTTATTCAGGGTAATCATCACTCACTCTGTAACTGTACAGAGTCACTGTTTATTCAGGGTAAGGATCACTCACTGTGTAACTGTACAGAGTCACTGTTTATTCAGCTGGGTAAGGATCACTCACTGTGTAACTGTACTGAGTCACTGTTTATTCAGTAGGGTAAGGATCACTCACTGTGTAACTGTACAGAGTCACTGTTTATTCAGTAGGGTAAGGATCACTCACTGTGTAACTGTACAGAGTCACTGGTTATTCAGCAGGGTAAAGATCACTCACTGTGTAACTGTACAGAGTCACTGTTTATTCAGGGTAAGGATCACTCACTGTGTAACTGTACAGAGTCACTGTTTATTCAGTAGGGTAAGGATCACTCACTGTGTAACTGTACAGAGTCACTGTTTATTCAGGGTAAGGATCACTCACTGTGTAACTGTACAGAGTCACTGTTTATTCAGCAGGATAAGGATTACTCATTGTGTAACAGCACAGAGTCACTGTTTATTCAGCAGGGTAAGGTTCACTCATTGTGTAACTGTACAGAGTCACTGTTTATTCAGCAGGGTAAGGATTACTCATTGTGTAACTGTACAGAGTCACTGTTTATTCAGCAGGGTAAGGATCACTCACTGTGTAACTGTACAGAGTCACTGTTTATTCAGGGTAAGGATCACTCACTGTGTAACTGTACAGAGTCACTGTTTATTCAGGGTAAGGATCACTCACTGTGTAACTGTACAGAGTCACTGTTTATTCAGCAGGGTAAGGATCACTCACTGTGTAACTGTACAGAGTCACTGTTTATTCAGCAGGGTAAGGATCACTCACTGTGTAACTGTACAGAGTCACTATTTATTCAGCAGGGTAAGGTTCACTCACTGTTTAACTGTACAGAGTCACTGTTTATTCAGCAGGGTAAGGATCACTCAATGTTTTACTGTACAGAGTCACTGTTTAGGCAGGGTAAGGATCACTCACTGTGCAACTGTACAGAGTCACTGTTTATTCAGCAGGGTAAGGATCACTCACTGTGTAACTGTACAGAGTCACTGTTTATTCAGAACGGTAAGAATCACTCAGTGTAACTGTACAGAGTCACTGTTTATTCAGCAGGGTAAGGTTCACTCATTGTGCAACTGTACAGAGTCACTGTTTATTCAGCAGGGTAAGGATTACTCATTGTGTAACTGTACAGAGTCACTGTTTATTCAGCAGGGTAAGGATCACTCACTGTGTAACTGTACAGAGTCACTGTTTATTCAGCAGGGTAAGGTTCACTCATTGTGTAACTGTACAGAGTCACTGTTTATTCAGCAGGGTAAGGATTACTCATTGTGTAACTGTACAGAGTCACTGTTTATTCAGTAGGGTAAGGATTACTCATTGTGTAACTGTACAGAGTCACTGTTTATTCAGCAGGGTAATGATTACTCACTGTGTAACTGTACAGAGTCACTATTTATTCAGCTGGGTAAGGATCACTCACTGTTTAACTGTACAGAGTCACTGTTTATTCAGGGTAATGATCACTCACTCTGTAACTGTACAGAGTCACTGTTTATTCAGCAGGGTCAGGATCACTGATTGTGTAACTGTGCAGAGTCACTGTTTATTCAGCAGGGTAAGGATCACTGATTGTGTAACTGTACAGAGTCACTGTTTATTCAGGGTAATGATCACTCACTGTGTAACTGTACAGAGTCAGTGTTTATTCAGGGTAAGGACCACTCACTGTGCAACTGTGCAGAGTCGCTGTTTATTCAGCAGGGTAAGGATCACTTACTGTGTAACTGTACAGAGTCACTGTTTATTCAGGGTAATGATCACTCACTTTGTAACTGTACAGACTCACTGTTTATTCAGGGTAATGATCACTCACTGTGTAACTGTACAGAGTCGCTGTTTATTCAGCAGGGTAAGGATCACTCACTGTATAACTGTACAGACTCACTGTTTATTCAGCAGGGTAATGATCACTCCCTGTGTAACTGTACAGATTCACTGTTTATTCAGGGTAATGATCACTCACTGTGTAACTGTACAGAGTCACTGTTTATTCAGGGTAATGATCACTCACTGTGTAACTGTACAGAGTCAGTGTTTATTCAGCAGGGTAAGGATCACTCACTGTGTAACTGTACAGAGTCAGTGTTTATTCAGCAGGGTAAGGATCACTCATTGTGTAACTGTACAGAGTCACTATTTATTCAGCAGGGTAAGGATCACTCACTGTGTAACTGTACAGAGTCACTGTTTATTCAGCAGGGTAAGGATCACTCACTGTGTAACTGTGCAGAGTCACTGTTTATTCAGCAGGGTAAGGATCACTCACTGTGTAACTGTACAGAGTCAGTGTTTATTCAGGGTAGGGATCACTCACTGTGTAACTGTACAGAGTCACCGTTTATTCAGGGTAAGGATCACTCACTGTTTAACTGTACAGAATCACTGTTTATTCAGGGTAACGATCACTCACTGTGTAACTGTACAGAGTCACTGTTTATTCAGGGTAAGGATCACTCACTGTGTAACTGTACAGAGTCACTGTTTATTCAGGGTAACGATCACTCACTGTGTAACTGTACAGAGTCACTGTTTATTCAGCAGGGTAAGGTGCAGCTGTCCCCTCGCTCTCCCTGTCTGGTAACGCTATCGGCAGCAACATTCCGAAGGATCAGGAGGAAAATTTTCCTCGGGAGTTTGATGGAAGCTCGCTCGCCTTCCCGATCCGAAGTCTTCACTCTGGCCGAAGCCTCGAGGTGAGCGTGCGGAGGGTCTCGTGTGAGGGGGGTGGACGAGTCGATCGAGGCGTGTGCTGCCTCCTCAGGCGAGGTGAGGAACTGCGCCATCCGGGCTCCCACCCTGCACCCATCATTGGCTTCCCTTCACGCCGGGACTCTCCGACCCCTCGTGGTCAACTGTCCGGTCACTTTCTAAGGCCCTCCGACCCCAGTGACCCTTGCCCTGAAGAGATAAAGGACACCCATTGGTTGAAGCAGCACACAGCAGAGGAGAGAGGGCTCGAGATGGCGGGTCCTGTCCCACAGGCTCACCCCCGGACCCCTTCGCAACACTTAGTCCTGGCTGCGAGCCCCACAAGTTATATACCCTGGGATTTGAGCTCCATAATCCAGGCACTCCCCCCCCGGTGCCAGTACTGAGGGAGTGCTGCACTGTCAGAGGGAGATGTATATACTCTAGGATTTGAGCTCCACAATCCAGGCCGACACTCCCCCCGGTGCCAGTACTGAGGGAGTGCTGCACTCCCTGCCTCTCTCTCCCACTGCCGTCTCCCCCCCTCTCTCTCACTTCCGCCCCGTCTCTTTGTCGTGCTCTCCCTCTGCCTGTGTCTCTATCTCCCTGTCTCCCTCTGCCTGTCTTTCTCTCCCTCGCTCTCCATCTGCCTCTATTTCTCTCTCTCACTCCCTTTCTCTTGCTGTCTAAACCTCTGCCACTGTCTCTCTCTCCCTCTGCCACTGTCTCTCTCTCTCTCTCTCTCCCTCTGCCTGTCACTCTCTCTCTCCCTCTGCCACTCGCTCTCTCTCCCCCTGCCTCTCGCTTTGTCTCTCCCTCTCTGTCTCACTTCCTCCCCTCCTGTCTCTTCCTCGCTCTCTCCCTCTGCCTGTCTCGCTCTCTCTCTCCCTCTGCCTGTCTCGCTCTCTCTCTCCCTCGGCCTGTCTCTCTCTCTCTCTCCCTCGGCCTGTCTCTCTCTCTCTCTCCCTCGGCCTGTCTCTCTCTCTCTCCTCTGCCTGTCTCTCTCTCTCCCTCTGCCTGTCTCTCTCTCTCTCTCTCCCTCTGCCTGTCTCTCTCTCTCTCTCCCTCTGACTGTCTCTCTCTCTCTCTCTCCCTCTGCCTGTCTCTCTCTCTCTCTCTCTCCCTCTGCCTGTCTCTCTCTCTCTCCCTCTGCCTGTCTCTCTCTCTCTCCCTCTGCCTGGCTCTCTCTCTCACCCTCTGCCTGTCTCTCTCTCTCTCCCTCTGCCACTCGCTCTCTCTCCCCCTGCCTCTCGCTTTGTCTCTCCCTCTCTGTCTCACTTCCTCCCCTCCTGTCTCTTCCTCGCTCTCTCCCTCTGCCTGTCTCCCTCTCTCTCTCCCTCTGCCTGTCTCGCTCTCTCTCTCCCTCTGCCTGTCTCTCTCTCTCCCTCGGCCTGTCTCTCTCTCTCCCTCCCTCTGCCTGTCTCTCTCTCCCTCTGCCTGTCTCTCTCTCTGTTCCTCTGCCTGTCTCTCTCTCTCTCTCTTCCGCTGCCTGTCTCTCTCTCTTCCTCTCTCTCTCCCCCTCTGCCTGTCTCTCTCTCTCTCTCCCTCTGCCTGTCTCGCTCTCTCCCTCTGCCTGTCTCTCTCTCTCCCCCCTCTGCCTGTCTCTCTCTCCCCCCCTCTGCCTGTCTCTCTCTCTCACTCTGCCTGTCTCTCTCTCTCTTCCTCTGCCTGTTTCTCTCTCTCTTCCTCTGCCTGTCTCTCTCTCTCTTCCTCTGCCTGTCTCTCTCTCTCCCCCTCTGCCTGTCTCTCTCTCTCTCCGCCTGTCTCTCTCTCTCCCTCTGCCTGTCTCTCTCTCCCCCCTCTGCCTGTCTCTCTCTCTCTCACTCTGCCTGTCTCTCTCTCTCACTCTGCCTGTCTCTCTCTCTCTCACTCTGCCTGCCTCTCTCTCTCTCTCCCTCTGCCTGTCTCTCTCTCTCTCCTCTGCCTGTCTCTCTCTCCCTCTGCCTGTATCTCTCTCTCTCCATCTGCCTGTCGCTCTCTCTCCCTCTGTCTGTCTGTCTCTCTCTCCCTCCCTCTGTCTGTCTCTCTCCCTCTCCCTCCCTCTACCTGTCTCCCTCTCTCTCCCCCTACCTGTCCCTCTCTCTCTCCCTTTGTCTGTTTCTCTCTCCCTCCCTCTCCCTCTGTCATATCTCTCTCCCTATCTCCCTCTCCACCTCCACGTTTTTCTCTCCCCCTCCCCCCTGCCTGTTTCCCTCTCTCCCCCCTCCGCCTCTCTCTCTCTTTCCCCCCCTCCACCTGTCTCTCTCCCTCTACCCTTCTGCCTGTCTCTCTCTCTCCCCGTCTGACTGTCTCTCTTCCTCCCCCCTCCGCCTGACTCTCTCTGCCCATTCTACCTGTCTCTCTCCCCCTCCCCCTCTGCCTGTCTCTCTCTCCTCTGCCTGTCTCTCTCTCTCTCTCCTCTGCTTGTCTCTCTGTCTCTCCCTCTGCCTGTCTCTCTCTCTCCCTCTGCCTGTCTCTCTCTCTCTCCCTCTGCCTGTCTCTCTCTCTCTCCCTCTGCCTGTCTCTCTCTCTCTCCCTCTGCTTGTTTCTCTCTCCCTCTGCTTGTCTCTCTCTGTCTCTCCTCTGCTTGTCTCTCTCTGTCTCTCCTCTGCCTGTCTCTCCCTGTCTCTCCTCTGCCTGGCTCTCTCTCTCTCCTCTGCCTGGCTCTCTCTCTCTCCTCTGCCCGTCTCTCTCTCTCTCCTCTGCCCGTCTCTCTCTCTCTCCCTCTGCCTGTCTCTCTCTCTCCCTCTGCCTGTCTCTCTCTCTCTCCCTCTGCCTGTCTCTCTCTCTCTCCCTCTGCTTGTTTCTCTCTCCCTCTGCTTGTCTCTCTCTGTCTCTCCTCTGCTTGTCTCTCTCTGTCTCTCCTCTGCTTGTCTCTCTCTGTCTCTCCTCTGCCTGTCTCTCTCTGTCTCTCCTCTGCCTGTCTCTCTCTGTCCCTCCTCTGCCTGTCTCTCCCTCTCTCCTCTGCCTGTCTCTTTCTCTCTCCTCTGCCTGTCTCTCTCTCTCTCCCTCTGCCTGTATCTCTCTCTCCCTCTGCCTGTCTCTCTCTCTCTCCCTCTGCCTGTCACTCTCTCTCTCCCTCTGCCTGTCACTCTCTCTCTCCCTCTGCCTGTCTCTCTCTCTCTCCCTCTGCCTGTCTCTCTCTCTCTCCCTCTGCTTGTCTCTCTCTCTCTCTCTGTCTCTCTCTCTCTCTCCCTCTGCCTGTCTCTCTCTCTCCCTCTGCCTGTCTCTCTCTCTCTCTCTCCCTTTGCCTGTCTCTCTCTCTCTCTCCCTTTGCCTGTCTCTCTCTCTCTCCCTCTGCCTGTCTCTCTCTCTCTCCCTCTGCCTGTCTCTCTCTCTCTCCCTCTGCCTGTCTCTCTCTCTCCCTCTGCCTGTCTCTCTCTCTCTCCCTCTGCCTGTCTCTCTCTCTCTCCCTCTGCCTGTCTCTCTCTCTCCCTTTTCTGTCTCTCTCTCTCTCGCCTCTGCCTGTCTCTCTCTCGCCTCTGCCTGTCTCTCTCTCTCCTCTGCCTGTCTCTCTCTCTCTCCACCTCTGCCTGTCTCTCTCTCTCTCCCTCCCTCTGCCTGTCTTTCACTCTCTCTCACTCCCTCTGTCCTTCTACCCCTCCGACAATCTGTCCCACTTTCTCGCCCTCCCTGTCTCCCCAACTCTGTACCTCTCTCCCCCCCATCTATCACTCTCTCCCACTCTCCACCTCCATTTGTACCTCTCTCCCTCCATCTGTCTCTCCCTCCCTCTCTCCCTCCTTCTCTCCGTCTGACCCTCTCTCCCTCCCTCTCTGTCTGTCCTTCTCTCTCCCTTCCTCGGAGCCTCTCCATCCCTCTCTCCCATCCTGTCTGTCTGTCCCTTTCTCAGTACCTGTCTGTCCGCCCGTCTCCCCATCTGTCCCTCACTTCCTTCATCCGTCTGTCTCTCCCTCCCGTCCTCTGTGCCCCTCGCTCCCTCTGACGGTCTGTTCCTCTGTCTCTCCATCTGTCCCTCTCTCCCGCCCTCTCTCATTCCCACGCTCCCTCCCTCTATCTGTCCATATCTCCCTCCCACTCTCCGACTCCCTCCTTCCGTCTGTCACTCTCTCCCACCCTCCCTAAATCTGAACCTGCATCTCTCCCTCCATCTGATCTTCTCTCCAGTTGTCCCTCTCTACCTCCCCCACCCTGTCTGTCCATCTCTCACTCCCTTCTCTGTCCCTCTCTCTCCCTTCTCTGTCCCTTTCTCTTTCCCCCTTCTCTGTCCCTCTCACTCTCTCCCTTCTCTGTCCCTCTCACTCTCTCCCTTCTCTGTCCCTCCCACTCTCTCCCTTCTCTGTCCCTCTCACTCTCTCCCTTCTCTGCCCCTCTCACTCTCTCCCTTCTCAGTCCCTCTCTCCCTCCCTTCTCTGTCCCTCTCTCTCTCCCTTCTCTGTCCCTCTCTCTCTCTCCCTTCTCTGTCCCTCTCTCTCTCCCCCTTCTCTGTCCCTCTCTCTCCCCCTTCTCTGTCCCTCTCTCTCTCTCCCTTATCTGTCCCTCTCTCTCTCTCCTTCTCTGTCCCTCTCTCTCCTTCTCTGTCCCTCTCTCTCTCTCTCCCTTCTCTGTCCCTCTCTCTCTTTCCCTTCTCTGTCCCTCTCTCTCTCTCTCCCTTCTCTGTCCCTCACTCTCTCCCTTCTCTGTCCCTCTCTCTCCCTCCTCTGTCCATTTCTCTCTCTCCCTTCTCTGTCCCTCTCTCTCTCTTTCCCCCTTCTCTGTCCCTCTCTCTCTCTCCCGTCTCTGTCCATCTCTCTCTCCCTTCTGTCTCTCTCTCTTTCTCCCTTCTCTGTCCATCTCTCTCCCCTTTCTCTGTCCCTTCTCTGTCCCTCTTTCTCTGTCCCTCTCTCTCCCTACTCTGTCCCTCTCTCTCCTTACTCTATCCCTCTCTCTCCCTTCTCTGTCCCTCTCTCTCCCTCCTCTCTCTTCTCTGTCCCTCTCTCTCTATCCCTCTCTTCCGTCTGCCCCTCTGTCTCTATCCCTCCCTTCCGTCTGCCCCTCTGTCTCTCCCTCTTTCTGTCCCTCTCCCTCGCTCTCCATTTGTCTGTCCATCTCTCTCTCTCCATCTCTGTCACTCAGTCCGACCAGCCGGTGCTCTCCCGATCCCCTGTCCTCTTTCCCTTCACCTCTGTCCCCCTGTCCCCTCGGTACTCTTACCTCACTCAGCTGGACTCTGGTGTGGGGCCTGCAGCTGAAGCTGTGCCTCGGGATGCTCCACCCAGAGGGTGTAGCCCGGTTTACTGGGGAACCGCTTGGTCAGTCCACACGACAGGCACCTCACGATGGTCAAGCGCTGCCGACGCTCTGCAATACAAAAAGCATAACGTCACCAACTGAGGGAGTGCTGCACTGTTGGAGGGAGATGTATTTACTCTAGGATTTGAGCTCCATAATCCAGGCCGACACTCCCCCCGGTGCCAGTACTGAGGGAGTGCTACACTGTCGGAGGGAGATGTATATACTCTAGGATTTTAGCTCCATAATCCAGGCCGACACTCCCCCCGGTGCCAGTACTGAGAGAGTGCTGCACTGTCGGAGGGAGATGTATATACAGTTTCCCTCTGTTTCTGTGTAACAGGCTCATTAATCTCGGACATTCGAGTGAGGGTCAGGGTACCCTACAGACCTGTCCCTCAGTTTAACCCTTTCCACCCTGGGTATGTCTGAACTTACTTCTCTGTCGTACAGTAGCTGTCAGACCAGGAAGCAGGAGGGAGGAGCAGCGTTTACAGATGCTCCGCTTCACAGAGGGGTCCCTGAGAGGCAGAAGGAAGCTCACGTCAGCAAGAGGGCAAAGCTACCCCCGAGCCCTACCTCCTCCCAGCCCCTCGTCCGCAGCACAGTCAGCGCCCACCTAACACCCGTTCTCTCTCTCTCACACACTCTCTCCCTCTCTCACACACACTCTCTCTCTCTCTCTCACACACACTCTCTCCCTCTCTCATACACACTCTCTCCCTCTCTCACACACTCTCTCCCTCTCTCACGCACACTCTCTCCCTCTCTCACGCACACTCTTTCCCTCTCTCACGCACACTCTTTCCCTCTCTCTCGCATGCACTCTCCGTCTCTCTCACACACACTCTCTCTCTCACGCACGCACTCTCTCCCTCTCTCACGCGCACTCTCTCCCTCTCTCACGCGCACTCTCTCCCTCTCTCACGCGCACTCTCTCCCTCTCTCACGCGCACTCTCTCCCTCTCTCACGCGCACTCTCTCCCTCTCTCACGCGCACTCTCTCCCTCTCTCACGCGCACTCTCTCCCTCTCTCACGCGCACTCTCTCCCTCTCTCACGCGCACTCTCTCCCTCTCTCACGCGCACTCTCTCCCTCTCACACGCGCACTCTCTCCCTCTCACACGCGCACTCTCTCCCTCTCACACGCGCACTCTCTCCCTCTCACACTCGCACTCTCTCCCTCTCTCACGCGCACTCTCCCTCTCACGCGCACTCTCTCCCTCTCTCGCGCACACTCCCTCTCTCACGCGCACTCTCTCTCTCACGCGCACACTCTCTCTCCCTCTCTCACGCGCACACTCTCTCTCCCCCTCTCACGCGCACACTCTCTCCCCTTCTCTCACGCGCACACTCGCCCTCTCACGCGCACACTCCCCCTCTCACGCGCACACTCCCCCTCTCACGCGCACACTCCCCCTCTCACGCGCACTCTCCCCCTCTCACGCGCACTCTCCCCCTCTCACGCGCACTTTCCCCCTCTCACGCGCACACTCCCCCTCTCAAGCGCAAACTCTCTCTCTCACACACACTCTCTCCCTCTCTCACACACACTCTCTCCCTCTCTCTCACACACACACGGTCCCTCTCTCACACACACTCTCTCCCTCTCTCACACACACTCTCACACTCTCTCACACACACTCTCTCTCTCACACACACTTTCTCTCCTTTCACACACACTCTCTCCTTCTCTCACACACTCTCACACTCTCTCACACACTCTCTTCCTCTCTCACACACACTCTCTCTCTCACACACACTCTCTCTCACACACACTCTCTCTCTCACACGCTCTCTCTCTCACACGCTCTCTCTCTCACACACTCTCTCACACTCTCTCACACACATTCTCTCTCACACACACTCTCTCCCTCTCTCATACACACTCTCTCCCTCTCTCATACACACTCTCTCCCTCGCTCACACACACACTCTCCCTCTCTCTCACACACACACTCTCCCTCGCTCACACACACACACTCTCCCTCTCTCACACACTCTCTCCCTTTCTCATACACACTCTCTCCCGCTCTTGCGCACACTCTCTCCCTCTCTCTCACACACACACTCTCCCTCTCTCGCGCACACTCTCTCCCTCTCTCGCGCACACTCTCTCCCTCTCTCGCGCACACTCTCTCCCTCTCTCGCGCACACTCTCTCCCTCTCTCGCGCACACTCTCTCCCTCTCTCGTGCACACTCCCTCTCTCGTGCATACTCTCACACTCTCTCACACACACTCTCTCTCTCACACACACTCTCTCCATCTCTCACACACACACTCTCCCTCTCTCACGCACTCACTCTCCCTCTCTCACGCACACACTCTCCCTCTCTCACGCACACACTCTCCCTCTCTCACGCACACACTCTCCCTCTCTCACGCACACACTCTCCCTCTCTCACGCACACACTCTCCCTCTCTCACGCACACACTCTCCCTCTCTCACGCACACACTCTCCCTCTCTCACACACACTCTCTCCCTCTCTCGCGGACACTCTCCCCCTTGCTCATGCACACTCTCTCTCTCTCTCACACACACTCATTCCCTCTCTCACACACACTCTCTCCCTCTCTCTCACGCACTCTCTCTCTCACACACATACTCTCTCTCACACACACTCTGTCACACACACTCTCTCTGTCACATACACTCTCTCTGTCACATACACTCTCTCTGTCACACACACTCTCTCTCTCACACACACTCTCTCTCTCACACACACTCTCTCTCTCACACACACTCTCACACTCTCTCACACACATTCTCTCTCTCACACACACTCTCTCCCTCTCTCTCTCACACTCTCACACTCTCTCCCTCTCTCATACACACTCTCTCCCTCTCACATACACACTCTCTCCCTCTCACACACACACTCTCTCCCTCTCTCACAC